>NW_019154089.1:7339769-7355185 GCF_002288905.1 Enhydra lutris kenyoni | reverse complement strand
GGGGGTGGGGGGAGACGTGCGCAGGATCGCGAGAAGGAAAGCGAGAACTAGTTGGGTAATGATAGCTAGAATCTGGGCCTATTTTCTCTTTAACTAGAAATAACTTCCCATTGAAGAGGGTATTAAAAAGTAACAAATCAGTCGCTGGAATTTCTGAGGGAAGGAATGGATTAAGAAACGAAAGCTTAGAGGAGAAACGGCGAAAAGAGGGATTTCTGGGAATTTTTGTTAGGATGGGTTAGCCTTATATTTTTTTTTTGTCCGAGGGCGGGGGAGGAGGGGCGGTGAAACGGAAAAAAGAGAGGCGAAGCCGGGTCGAGCTGCCCAGGCCTGGAAGATCTCCCCGAGCCCCCAGGCGGACCCGGTTCTCCGTCTCCCCACCCCCACCCGGCGGCCAAACCAGGCCCGGCCCTCAGTCAGTTCCGTCGGCCCCTCTCACCTCCAATCCCTACTCCGCTAGGCCCGAACCATCTCCCAGCTGCGGCAGCGGCGGCACCCGGCCTGCACCTTCACCGGACGCGCATTCGAGCCCGCCCGGGGGGCGGCGACAGGCTGCCAAGGGCGAGGGGCTCCGGGCGGCGGCGAAGGTTCGGGAGGTCTGGAAAGGAGCAGGCGGGGGCGGCAGCGACGCGCCTCACACGGAACAGGCGGAGGTCCCGCCCCGCTCCATGACGGTCGGGCCCAGCCCGGGACGGCCGACTGAGGCGGCAGGGGCGGGCCGACGAGGACCTGGCACCGGGATCCCCGCCCCGTCCGCTGGAGGCGGCGGCGGCGACGGCGACTCAGCTCCCGCAGCCAGGACTGTGACTGACGCAGCGGCCGTGCCACCCATGTGACCAGGACCGGGCGGGGGCGAGGCGTCACGTGGCGACGCCGCGCCCCTCCCCGCCAGAAAAGCTGGGGGCTGCGGGGCCGCGGGGCCTGCAGTGACGGGAGGCGACACGGGTCGGACGACCCAGGACAGGCGGAAGCACCGGCCCGGGTGGCCTAGGCCCGAGTTCCTGGGCCCCGTGGCCGCGGGGCGCAGGGCAGTCGGGCAGGACCCGGCCTGCAGATCACACCCTCCTGTGCACGTAGCCGCTACCGAGGTTCGGAAGGGCGGGGACGGGCCTAGCCGGATCTACCGGTTCTGGGGCTCAGGTGACGGGGCTCAGACTGTCCGCCCCTGGCCGGGGTCTAACCGAACCCTGAGCCCCCTAGACCGGCTTCCTGGTGCTGACGTCGATGCCCCGAGTCCAGCAGCCCTCAACAGGTCGGCAGAGAAAGGAAGTCTCCGAGGACTCACGCGGGGAGGATGCTAGGAACCTCCCTTGAACTTCTCCCATGAAGCCTCGCCAACCCTTTTTTGTTCGTCATCGAAACGTTTTCTGCCACTAATACTGTTCTTCAGAATATCATTTTCAACACTTTCCTTCATCTCTTAACATCCTGCCACTCAGGGCAAGCTGTAATTTAATTGAGAGTAAAATAATGGCTACAGACCAGGCAGGATTTTCTAAGGGTCTCACAGAACCCAGTCTGGTAACTGTTCAGAGAAACTACCTCCGGCTCATCATTTGAAAAACACTTTATAATCTCCTGCCTATTACCTGTTTTTTTTCCCTCTGTGAAGAAGCCTCAGGAAGCTGCGTTGTTTTGTTTACTTTCTACTAACTTTAAGAAAAAAGCATTTTAAAGATTGCTTTTGATAAGGTTCAAGGTTTTTGAGGAGCTTTGTGATAAACTATTATAGGGAATGTGCGTATGAAAATATTTTTATCAGCCCTAACAAATGGTAATTCACCAGCATCCATAGAAGTATAATTTTTTTAAAATTCTGAATTGACCACCTATTATTTTTTAAGCTTCACTGTATATATCTGTATAGATTTTATCTATATGTGTCTATAAAATGAACAAGTGTATTAATTCAAAATCCAAAAAGGACTATGATGAAATAGAATGAAAAATAATTCCCGCTCCCATCCTTGCCCTTCAACTACCATAGTCCTGGAGGCAATCATTTAGCATTTCCTAATGTATCCCTCCCAAGAGATGTTACAAATAAACATGATAATAGTTATACTTCTTTTTACAGGAAAGATAATGTACTATATATACTGTTAAGTTCCTTCCTTTTTTCTCTTAAAATAGCCTGGATATTCTTCACTATTGATGTGGGGCCACAAGCAAGCAGTCCAGAATTCTTGAGACATTTTTGGTGCAAAAAGGTGCTTACAGGGGCACCTGGGTGGCCCAGTGGGTTAGAGCCTCTGCCTTCTGCTCGGGTCATGATCCCAGGGTCCTGGGATCAAGCCCCACATCGGGCTCTCTGCTCAGCGGGGAGCCTGCTTCCTCCTCTCTCTCTCTGTCTGCCTCTCTGCCTACATGTGATCTCTGTCTGTCAAATAAATAAATAAAATCTTAAAAAAAAAAAAAAAAAAGGTGCTTACATTATAGCACCAGAACAGGAGCTGTGGGCAGAAGGAGCTGCACTTTTGCTGAATGAAGCCAGTCAGTGGTTATCTGCTTAGAGCTCAAGGGGGAAGGGATGTGCAGCAAGTATTAGATTATAAATGTCTTCCTCGAAATTCTACTGGTAAAACTAGTTTTGGAAGATTTCTCTGGTGCTTATGGTTCAGCCTGATACTTACTATCAGTGAGCTTTACAGGCAGTCATGAGACCCTTTAAGAATGTAACAATCAGCCCATGTTTGATCCTTATCTAAACTGTGGAGGCTATAGGTCACCTCTCTGGGCTAAAGGTGAACATTTTTCTGCTTCTATACATCATCGCATATCACTGCATAAAAAACTGCTTCATTCTTCCTAGTGCAGTATAATTTTCCATTGTATGCAAATATCATATTTAATCAGTCGCCTGTGGGTGGACATTTAGATTGTTGCCAAGCCAATATTATCACAAACTAAGCAGCAACTGATAACTAATTACACCACACAAAGGGAAACTATACCAATAAATCCTTAGACTGGAAGCTTTAGATCAAAAGGTATTTTTAATTTTGGTAGATATTGCAAAGTTATTCTCCATAGAAGTTGCGCCAATTTTATTTGCTTTCTTTCAAATTTTGCCTGGGAAGATTTACAAGGCTATATTGGGAGAGAGTAGGGATGATAAGGGGTAAGAGAAAGATTATCACTTTATACCATAATTAAAGAAGTATTAAGATGCAAATTGATATTAAACAAACTTTACAAGAAGGTTCCTTTACTTATTTTGGAATAAATTGTTTGGCTAACCAAATGATGAGATGCTTTTTGTCCTGTAAAGGATCATGATAACCTTTCACTATAAAGTGAGCAACTTACTTAAAAAACAGAAAAGAGGGATTGAGAGTAGAAAATGAAGACTTTTCGGTGCCTGGGTGGCTCAGTCAATTAAGCGTCTACCTTAGGCTCAGGTCATGATCCTAGCGTCCTGGGATGGAGTCCCATGTCTGGCTCCCTGCTCAGTGGGGAG
Organism: Enhydra lutris kenyoni; assembly: GCF_002288905.1. Taxonomy (NCBI): domain Eukaryota; kingdom Metazoa; phylum Chordata; class Mammalia; order Carnivora; family Mustelidae; genus Enhydra; species Enhydra lutris. The sequence continues at coordinate 7,351,725 of NW_019154089.1, read as the reverse complement.
TCTGCTTCTCCCTCTGCCCCTCCTCCCACTAGTTCTCTCAATCTCTCTCTCACATACATAAATAAAAATCTTTTTCAAAAAATGGAGGCTTTTCCTTGGCATTATTCCGCAAATAAGAATTTTCTTCCCTACCAGCAGTGAAAGAAAAATTCCTAGAATTGTTTCTCAATACATAACATTTTAAAGCTCTTATCATTTTATTTGATCAGATGCACCCATTTTTTTAAGATTTTATTTATTTATTTGACAGACAGACCACAAGTAGGCAGAGAGGCAGGCAGAGAGAGGAAGGGAAGCAGGATCCCCGCTGAGCAGAGAGCCTGATGTGGGGCTCTATCCCAGGACCCTGGGATCATGACCTGAGTGGAAGGCAGAGGCTTTAACGCACTGAGCCACCCAGGCGCACCCAGATTCATCCATTTTAACAGTGAACTTTCTCTATTTTTATGTTCCAGAATGTAAGTCAACTTCACAAAATGGAGAAATAGTAGAAAATACCAACCAGAGCTGTAAGAAAAAAAAACCTCAAAGAAATAGATGATTGTTATATTTACATGCAAGATTTTAACAAAGTATTCAATATATATTGTTCTGTAGCAGTTCTGAGTAGAGTTCTGGTTTTTAAGTTTTTTTTAAAGATTTTATTTATTTATTTGACAGAGAGAGAGAGAGAGAGATCACAAGTAGGCAGAGAGGCAGGCAGAGAGAGCGGAAGCAGGCTTCCCGCCGAGCAGAGAGTCCAACGCGGGGCTCGATCCCAGGACCCAGAGATCATGACCCGAGCTGAAGGCAGAGGCTCAACCCACTGAGCCACCCAGGCGCCCCTGGTTTTTAATATTTTTATTTTTTTAAATTTTCAGAGGGGGGAGGGGCAGAGGAAGAGGGAAGGTGGGGGGGCAAAGGGAGAAGGAAAGGGGAGAAGCAGAGGGAAAGGAAGAGAGAATCTTAAGCAGGCTCCAACCCCAGCGCAGAGCCCAACTCAGGGCTCCATCTCACGACCCTGAGATCATGACCTGAGCTAAAATCAAGAGTCAGACAATCAACTGAGCTGCCCAGGCACCCGGAGTTCTGCTTTTTTTAGTCATTTTTTGAGATATAATTCACATACAATAAAATGCATCCTTCTTAATGAGTTCAGACAAATGTGTACAGTTGTGTAACTACCACCATAATCAGGACATATAACATTTCCATTACACTAAAACATTCCCTCATTCTCCTTTGTAGTGAACACTTCACCTCAGCCCCAGTTCCTGGCAACCACTGGTATGCTTTCTTCCCCTATTCTTTTACCATTTCCAGACTATAACATAAATGGAATCATACAATTTGTAGCCTTTTAAATCTCTCTTATTTCACTTAGCATAATGCCTTTGAGATTCATCCACTGTCATTGCATGTATCGGTAATTTATTCCCTTTTATTGCTGAGTGGCAATCTATTATATGGCTTTAACATAGCTTGTTCATCCCTTCATTAGTTGAAAGACATTTGAGTTTCCAGTTTGTAGTGATTATGAATAAAGCCGATATAAACATCTATGTGCAAAGTTTCATTCAGGCTTTAAATTTATGGTTTTTTAAAATTAATGTTTTTTTTAGAAAAAATATTTCATTTTTAAGTAATCTCCACACCCAATGTGGGGTTTGAACTCACAACCCCAAGATCAAGAGTTGTATGCTCTACTGAGCCAGCCAGGTGTCCCTAAAATTATTTTCTAAGAGTCACATCTAGGTTTAGGAAATACCACATCACAACTTCGACATAAATATTTCATATTATTTTAGAAGCTTAAAGTTTATTCATTATCAGACATTTATTAAACATCTGTATATAGCAGGTACCATTCTAGGCACATGGATAAAACCATTGTCAAATTCCCCTCCCAAAAAATACCACCCAAACAATATGGTGATAAGGCAAAACTTTGCTTATTGTTTACTGGTAAGAGGGATCAGTACTTTGACAGTCTCAGTAACATTTCCAAGAGGGAAGGTTTTGGGGTCTGGTTTAAGAGGGCTCTTCAATCAGGAGGTTTTATTAGGATTTGGTGACAATCATGACATAATAGGTTAGGATTAGTAGACACAGCAAAGTAAGGGGGTTTTAAGAGTCTTGGAGAGTGTATTAGTTATTATTGCTGCTCTAACAAACTACTATAAAGTTAGGAGCTTAAAATTGCACAAATTTATCATCTTATAATTTTGTAAGTCCGAAGTCTGACACTGATCTTGCTGGGTTAAGACCAAGTTGTTGGCAGACTGAATCCTTCCGGACACTCTAGGAGACAATCCCTTTCTTTGCCTTTTCCAGCTTGGAGAGGCTATCCACATCCTTTGGCTTATAGCCCCTTTCATCTTCGGAGTCAGCAATTGCTGGGTGAGTACTTTCCTAAATCACATCACTCTGACTTTCTCTTCTGCCCCCTCTTCTACTTTTGAGAACCCCTGTGATTACTGTGGGCCAACTCAGATAATCCAGAAAGATCTATTTTAAGGTCGACTGAATTAACAACTTAATTCTACCTCCCACCCTATATCCCTTTGTCCTATAACACAGCATATTCAAAGCTTCGAGGGATTAGTACATGGACAACTTTGGGGGGCTGCTATTTTGTTTAGCACAGTGTACACAGTCATTTAAAGTCATCTACTGAAAAAATAGAAAAGATTCAGCACTAAGAGATAAAAAAAAGTTAAAAAATAAAGTTATCTACTGAAAAGTTGAGCAGTCTGATGTTCATTTAAATAGGATTTTGAGGGGTCCCTGGGTGGCTCAGTGGGTTAAAGCCTCTGCCTTCATCTCAGGTCATGATCCCAGCATCCTGGGATCAAGCCCTGCATCGGGCTCCAGGGAACCTGCTTCCCTCCTCCTTCTCTGCCTGCCTCTCTGCCTACTTGTGATCTCTGTCAGTCAAATAAATAAGTAAAATAAAATATATAAATATATATTTATAATATATAAATAAAATAAAATTTAAAATATATAAATAAAATAAATAAGTAAAGTGTTTTTTTTTTAAAGATTTATTTATTTATTTGAGGGAGACAGTGGGTGTGCATGCTCGTGTGAGTGGGGGAAGGGCTGAGGGAGAGAATCTTCAAGCAGACTCTCCATTGAGTGTGGAGCCCTATCTCCGAACCCATGAGGTCATGACTTGAGCTGAAACCAAGAGTCAGTCGCTCAAGTGACTGAGTCATCGAGGCCCCCCAGTGCTAAATACTTTCAATGTGTTATTTCATCTTCCCAACCTTTTCATCTCTGTCTTGTCCACTACCACCATGACACTGAAAACACTCACCAAGAACGCCAACAATGACCACATTGCCAAATTCAAAAGTTGAATCTTTGTCTTTACTTTACTGACATTTAATACAGCTGACCATTTTCCCTGGTTTGAAACACTTCTGTATTTTTTAGAGATGCCCCACTCTTGAATTTCTCTCTAAACCCCCTGGCTGCTACTTTTCAGGCTCATTTGCAGAAGATCCTTTACCTTTTTCTGACTTCTGAATACAAGTGCCCTAAGACTTGGTTTTGAACTCTTTCACTGGAGAGATCCAGAGATGGCCAACATTTTCTATAAAGGCAAGAGAGTAAATAGCTTAGGCTTTGCAGGCCAAGCAGCAAAATCAAGTATTTTATGTAGGTATATAACAATAGATTTAATTTTTTCCATTAATTTTTTTAAGTTTTTTTTTTAAGATTTTATTTATTTATTTGAGAGAGAGATCACAAGTAGGCAGAGAGGCAGGGGGAAGCAGGCTCCCCACAAAGCAGAGAGCCCGATGCGGGGCTCGATCCCAGGACCCCGAGATCATGACCTGAGCCGAAGGCAGAGCCTTAACCAACTGAGCCACCCAGGCGCCCCTATTAATTTTTTTGATAAAATTCAAAATATAGTGATTGATTAAGCTTTGTAATTCAAGTCTACTAATGAGGATAGTAATTTTTCTTTTTTGGCAGGGGGTGAAGATAACATTTCACTTGATTGGGATTCAGAATTAATGTTTCCTGTCACCAGAAGTGCATTCAGGGGTGCCTGGCTGGTTCAGGTGGTAGAGCATAGGAATCTTGATCTTGGGGTCTTGAGTTCAAACCCCATGTTTGGTGTTTGGTGTTTAGAGCTTACATTTTTTAAAAAAGTGCTTTCAAATGCTGATCTGTTAATGCTAATCTGTAATGAAATTCTATTTCACTTTTGAAAACATCTTTTCACACAGATGGGTACTGCCAAATACTAATATCAATCTGTTGGCATGTGATATTAATTAAGAATAGGCATGTCTTGGGGTGCCTGGGTGGATCAGTCTGTTAAGCATCTGCCTTTGGCGCAGGTCCTGATCCCAGAGTGCATGCTCATTCTCTCTTTCTAATAAATAAAATATTTTAAAAAAAAGGCATATTCATTTCTTGGAAAAAAAAATGTATAGAATTTCACTAAGTTCTTTTCTTGATGTATTCCTTAGGACAAATCATTACCTTGAAGGGCAATCACCTCTAATTGAAGATTGAATGGGAGATCCTCAGTTGTATAAATAGGTGGATTTTGAAATATAAAAATTTCCTTTACATCTGAAGTGAAGTCCAGAAAACACTGTAGGCACTGAACTCAGAAAAGATATACGCAGCAAATTTATGTGGTAATGCACATTTTACTTCTCACTGTAACTTTTGACAGCACAGGAAGTGTGTGAAGCAATTTACATCATTTGTCTTCAAAAAAAGTTATTGTTGCTGAAATAACTTCACTGCGGTAAAAGTTTTCACGTATGAACAGTTTGCCTTGTAATTCCAGGTTGAACTCATTAAGACGCAACACTGACTCTTCAGTAAAAGCTAATTTCCAAATTATTTCATGTTCAACAGTAGATGAAGGCAATTCTCATTCATAAAAACTTCTGTCTCATGTTATTCATGATCACCAAAAGGTGGAAGCAACCCAAGTGTCCATCGATGAATGAACCGATAAGTAAAATGTGGTATACTCATACAAGAGCTTATTACTCAAACTTAAAAGGAAGAAAACTCTGACACATGCTGTAACATGGATGAAACTTGAGGATGTTATGCTCAGTGAAATAAGTCAGTCTACAGAACAGACAAATACTGTAATATTCCAGTTCTATGAGTACCAAGACTAGTCAAATTCGTAAAGACAAAAGGTAGAATGGTGGTTGCCAGGATATCGGAGAGGGGGAGAATAGGAACTTTGTTTCATGGGTATAGAGTTTCTGTTTCTCATGATGAGATGAGTTTTGCCGATGGATACTGAAGATGGTGGTGATGGTTTCACAACAATGTGCATGTACTTAACACCACTGAAATGGTCACTTGAAAATGGTTAGAATGTTAAATTTTAGGTTTTACTATTTTACCATCATTTAAAAAAATTTCCATCCATGTTCTGAGCTCCAACAATCACGACTATACTTTAACCCCTACTAAGCCATGAAACTAGTGTGGCAGAGTCAGGATAACCAGGTTTATTTCTGAAAGAAATTCCTGGAACTCATGATGGTTAAATCTAAGGGATCAAATGAAGTTCATTGTTGACACCATTGGTTCAATAACATGTGATAAATTCAAATGTTTGTCCTAAGGCTTTAGACGCCTTACATTTTCAAAAACTTTATAAATCTGTTCAACCGAATTTTTTCTGCTTCTCACATATTAGTACATTGTAACACATCTTATCCCACTCAACCTCCAGTTGTAGTGAATTAGTGTTTCCTCAATTTCTTTGAAAATATTTTCACACATAGAAAATATTCTCACAGACTAGTCTTAGAGGCTAATTCTTTGGTCACTTCCAAATCAACATTGAGGGGCGCCTGGGTGGCTCAGTGGGTTAAAGCCTCTGCCTGCGGCTCAGGTCATGATCCCAGAGTCCTGGGATCGAGCCCCGCATCGGGCTCTCTGCTCGGCGAGGAGCCTGCTTTCTCCTCTCTCTCTGCCTGCCTCTGCCTACTTGTGATCTCTCTCTCTGTCAAATAAATAAATTAAATGTTTAAAATAAATAAATAGGGGCACCTGGGTGGCTCAGTGGGTTGAAGCCTCTGCCTTCGGCTCGGGTCATGATCTCAGGGTCCTGGGATCGAGCCCCGCATCGAGCTCTCTGCTCAGCAAGGAGCCTGCTTCCCTCTCTCTCTCTCTCTCTCTGCCTACTTGTGATCTCTGTCTGTCAAATGGATAAATAAAATCTTAAAAAAAAATTAAAAAAAATTTTTTTAAATAAATAAATTAAATAAATAAATAAATAAACATTGATTCCTTGAATAAACACCTGACAGTATGGCATAACATCCCTGGGCTTATCAAGAGTTGAAGACAACATGGATTAATAGAATTGAGAAACTATAAATAATTCCTAACACTTATCATCAGTTGGTTTTCCACATGGCTTCCGAGGTAATACAATAGGCAAGCAATACTCTTTTCAACAAAGAGTACTGGGACAACAGCATATCCATATACCAAAGAATGAATTTGGACCCCTACTTTTTGCCATATACAAAAATTAGCTCAAAATGAATCAAAGATCTAATTTTAAGAGCTAAAACTGTAAAACTCTTAAAGAAAACATAGGCATAAGTTTTAAGACTTGGATTAGGCAATAGTTTATTAGAAAGGTGTGATATTGTGATTTATAATTTAAATGTGTATTTATATGTGAATGGCCAAATGTATTTCTTATATATTTGGTGCTTGTGCACAATTTCTGGCTCACAGCTTCCAAAACCCTTGGGATTCCCTAAGTGCTGAGAGTGATAAGTCGTCTTTTATTTATTAATAAGGTGACTTCTGGGATTCACCTAAGGATGGAGACTGACTACCAGGAAGACCAACTATGTGATTGGAAGGTTGAAACTATAGTCCCATTCACAACCCCTTACTCCCCAACCTCCCAGAAGGGAAAAGGTTGATTATGCCAGTGGCCAGTTACTTAATCAATCATGACTATGCAATGAAGCCTCCATGAAAACCAAAAGGTACTGGTTCTGAGAGCTTCTGGGGGAGAATTACATACATGGAGAGGGTGTGGAAGCTCTGTGCACTTTCCCCATACCTTGCTCTGTATATCTCTTCATCTGCATGTTGAGTCATATCCTTTATCATATCCTTTAATAGACCAGTAAACACAACTATTTCCCTGAGTTCCGTGAGCTAAGGAGGAGGTTATTTAGAACCTCCACAATCTGTAGCTGGTTGGTCAGAAACACAAGTTATAGCCTGGGGCTTGTGTCTGGCATCTGAAGTGGGGGATAGAAGGCATCTTGTAGGACTGAGCCCCTGAGTGTGTGGAATCTGATGCTATCTCTGGGTAGATAGTGTCAGAATTGAGCTGAATTCTTGGACATACACCAGGTATCCAAGAATGGCTTGGGGTTGGTGTGGGGGAACCCCTCCCATATTGGAATCGGGTCTAGGAAATTTAAAAGAATACAACACCAAAAAGACAAGCAGTGAAAGAAAAAAATAGACTTCTTCAACATTAAAAACTTTTGTACATCAAAGAACAGCATCAAGAAAATGAGAAGACAAGACAAATACCCTGTTTTTCAAAAGTAGGCAGAAGATCTGAATGAACATTTCTTTTTTTTTTTTTTTTAAGATTTTATTTATTTATTTGACAGGCAGAGATCACAAGTAGGCAGAGAGGCAGGCAGAGAGAGAGAGAGGAGGAAGCAGGCTCCCTGTGGAGCAGAGAGCCAGATGCGGGGCTCGATCCCAGGACCCTGGGATCATGAGCTGAGCTGAAGGCAAAGGCTTTAACCCACTGAGCTGCCCAGGTGCCCCAACATTTCTTTAAAGAAGATATGCAAATGGTCAATAAGCACATGAGAAGATGCTCAACATCATTAAGCCATTAGGGAAATGCAAATTAATAAAATTAAGAGCACACAATGTGACTAAATTGAATTTAAATAAAATTTTGAAAATAACAAAATTTAAAGATTTAAAAAATTAAAAAAAAAAAAACCCACAATGCAAAAGACACTACTTTATACTCATGAGGATGGCTATAATCAAAATGACAGATAATTACAAGTGTTGGTAAAATGTGGAAAAATTGGAACACTCGCAGATTGCTGTTGGGATTATAAAATGGTACAGCTGCTTTGGAAAACTGTCACTTCCTCAAAAGATTAAACATAAAGTTACTTTATGTCCCAGAAATTCCATTCCTCAGTATATATACAAGAGAATTCAAAACATATGTCCACACAAAAACTTGTACACAATGTTCATAGCAACATTACTTATAATAGCCAGAAGAAGGAAAACAATCCAAATGTCCAACTGGATGAATGGCTAAACAATGTGGTATGTCTAAACAATAGAATATTTATCATTTGGCAATAACAAAAATGAAATACTGATGCATGCTACTCTATAGATGAACTTTGACAATATTATGCTAAGTGAATGAAGTAGGCCACAAAGGACAATATATTATATAAATTCCATTTATATGAAATGTCCACAAAAGGCAAATCTAAAAACAGAAAGAGGGGAGCCTGGGTGGCTCAGTGGGTTGGGGCCTCTGCCTTCGGCTCGGGTCGTGATCTCGGGGTCTTGGGATCGAGCCCCGCGTCGGGCTCTCTGCTCGGCGGGGAGCCTGCTTCCCCCTCTCTCTCTGCCTGCCTCTCTGTGTACTTGTGATCTCTCTCTCTCTGTGTCAAATAAATAAATAAAATAAATAAATAAATAAATAAATAATAAAAACAGAAAGAGATTGGTGGTTACCAATGACTGGGTGGTTAGGAAAGAAATGAGTAAAAACTGCTGATAGATACAGGGTTTCTTTTTGGAGTGATAAAAATATTCTAAAATTTATTCTGGTGATGGTTGCACAACTCTGAATTACACTTTAAATGAGTAAATTGTATGGTATGATGATTACATCTCAACTATTATAAAAAATAGAGAGTCGAGGAAACCAGTTGACATCACTTACCTTGTTTCTTAATTGACTATTTTTTTTCTTAATTGATTATTGATGTTGGTCTCAATATCTTCTACTCTGAGCAACTGTTCTAATGGGAAGGCTAAACATCTTAAATAAGTTTATTTTCTCTGGATACAGTTCTTTGCTGCAATCAAACGTGATTTAATGAGCCTGCCATCAGTAAATGGCTTTCCTTGCTTGGATGACAAAGACTCACTTAAAAAACTTACTCTGGTTATAGCCTCCTTTTCTTTTTTTCTTTTTGTGAAGAAATTCAGCTGTCATGAGATAGCCCATTTAAAATTTCCTTTTTTTTCAAAAGACACTGCTTTCACTGGGGCGCCTAGGTGGCTCAGTGGGTTGAAGCCTCTGCCTTCGGCTCAGGACATGATCCCAGGGTCCTGGGATTGAGCCACGCATCACATAGGGCTCTCTGCTCAGCGGGGAGCTTGCTTCCTCCTCTCTCTCTGCCTGCCTCTCTGACTACTTCTGATCTCTCTGTCTCTGTCAAATAAATTAAAAAAAAAAATCTTTAAAAGATACTCCTTTCACTTCCATTACCCCTTTTTTTTTTTCAGATTATTTATTCATTTATTTGACAGAGAGAGAGAAAGAGAGAGAGAAAGGGAGAGAAAGAGAGAGAGATCACAAGTAGGCAGAGAGGCAGGCAGAGAGAGAGGGGGAAGCAGGCTGCCTGCTGAGCAGAGAGCTGAGCTGAAGGCAGAGGCTTAACCCACTGAGCCATCCAGGCACCCCCCATTTAAAATTTTCAATACCTTTTATGATTTAGCCTCAGAAGTCACATCAATGGCTATGGTATTCTATTGGTTGCATAAGTCAGGACTATTCAGTCTGGGAAGGGATGTACAAGGACATGAATATCAAAAGTCAGGAGTGATTGGAGTCCATTTTAGAGGCTGCCTACCACTATGTCCTTTTAACTGAATCAATAAAAAGCCACAGTGTCATCATTATTTTTCATTTCATAAAACATGTTTTGTTGTAATGATTCTAATGCAAATAGTAAGTAGTTAATACAAAGTTGCTCATGGCTCATAGTCTCCATATACCTATCACCCCCACCCCACCCCAGAAATGAAGTCCAAGTAAACGATTAAGGCAAATGAGAATACTAACAATCTTATTTATCATTTATTTATTCATCCTCTTAACAATTATCTACTGAATGCCTATTGTCTACCAGATAGCATTATAAGCATTCTAGACTGTAGAGGCAGTAGTGAACAAAACAGTTCTCGTTCTAATAGGGCTTCTATTTTAGTGAAGACACAGACACACAAATACACACCTATATATGATCAACTCTCAGGTATAAATACAAAGAGGAAAAAGGGAAAAGGGATAGAATGACTACAGATACTATTTTAGCTAGGTTGGCCAGGAAAAAAACTCTCAAAGGAGATGAATATTAAGGAAAAACTTAAACATGGTCTTTTAATAAATGTTCACTTTAAAACATATGAGCATTGGGGTTTTTAAATCATAATTACTGCATAACAAATGGCTCAAAACTTAGTGGCTTAAAAGAGCAGTAACCATTTATTATCTCACAAATTCTGTGGGTCAGGAATGCAGATATGGCTTTGGTAGGCAGCTCTGGCTTAGGGGTCTTTGAAGAGGTAGTAGTCATTGGAAGACTTAACTGGGGATGGAACATCTGACGTGGCTTGCAGGTTGCTGCTGGCTATCATATAGAAGATGCTGTTCCTTTCCACTGAGGTCTCTCTACAAGGCTGCCTAAGTATCCTCATACCAAGGAGTGAGTGTCTCAAGAGACAAGAGACAAGGCAGAAGCTGTTAATGCTTTTATGACCTAGCCTCTGAAGTCACACACTGTCACTTTTGTATTATTCACCTGGTCACGTAGATTAGCCCTGATTCACTGTGGGTAGGGACTACACAGGGCATTAATATCAGGAAATGTGGATCATTGCAAACCACTTAAGAGGGTGGTTATACCAATCCAAACCATCGTTTTCTCTCGTATGTGATTTTAAGCATTTCATGAGGGGAAAAAACCCATTAATGAACACCAAAATCAATTTTTTTATATTGGTCCAATTTCATTTCTAGTCTTTATTCACATGCATAACCTGTGTAAATTCACATTTATAGAACACTACCCAACAATGCTAGAATATACATTCTTTTCAAAGTACACTATGAAGGTACATTTACCAAGGTAGTCCATACTCCAGATCATAAAACAAGTCTCAGTAAGTGTAAAAGGATTCAGGCCAGGAATGCCTGTGTGGTTCTCTTGGTTAAACATCTGATGCATGACCTCAGGGTCATGGGATTGAGCCCAGAGTCTGCTTGAGTTTCTTTCCCCTCCCTGCCCCCTGCTCACACACCCTCTGTCCTTCTCTAAAATGAATAAATCTTAAAAAAAAAAAAAAAAAAAAAGTATGGGGGCGCCTGGGTGGCTCAGTCACTTGGCTGTCTTCAGCTCAGGTCATGATGCCAGGGTCCTGGGATCAAGCCCCACATCAGGCTCCCTCCTCGGTTGGGAGCCTGCTTCTCCCTCTCCCTTCCACTCTGCCTACTGGAGGTCTCTCTCTCTCTCTCTCTCTCTCTATCAAATAAATAAATAAAATCTTTAAAAAAAAAGTACAAAAACTAAGTATGGATTTTTGTTTGTAGGAAATTTTAATTTCTTTAAAAATATTGGGTATTCGAGTCATCTGTTTATCTTGGGTGAAACTTGTTAGTTTGGCTTTCAAGTATTTTTGTTTCAACTAATTTAAATGAATAAGTTATATATTCCCTTATAGTCTTTTTAATATCTGTGAAATCTACAGTGATGTCATCTCATTCCTAATACTGGTAATTTATACCTTCTTTCGTTCTATCCTGTGCAGTCTGGCTAGTGGTTTATCAATTTGACTGCTCTTCTTGTACAAGCATCTTTTGGATTTATTGACTTTCTCTGTTGTTTGTACCATTTTCCATTTCATTGGTTTCTGCTGTGATCTTCATTAT